>NC_048578.1:39250771-39285771 GCF_013265735.2 Oncorhynchus mykiss
TTTGACATTTTAGTCATTTAGCAGACATACAGGAGAAATTAGGGTTAAGTGTTTTGCTCAAGGGTACATCAACAGATTTTTCACCTAGTCATCTCGGGGGTTCGAACCCAACA
This sequence comes from Oncorhynchus mykiss, assembly GCF_013265735.2. Taxonomy (NCBI): domain Eukaryota; kingdom Metazoa; phylum Chordata; class Actinopteri; order Salmoniformes; family Salmonidae; genus Oncorhynchus; species Oncorhynchus mykiss. The sequence goes on from NC_048578.1 coordinate 39,250,885, forward strand.
TGGGGTTACTGGCCCAGCGCTCTTAACTGCTAAGCGACCTGCCGCCTCTAAGAACTGAAATCTGATTTCTATATCCAGTCTTTTTTTTCTGACTGTCCACAGTCAGTTTTACATATATGTGACCTATATCGGATTTGTGCATTCACACTGATGTAGACTCTGAAGTAGCACACAGATGCATCGCTCATTTTCCTGTCACTGTTCCCTTATATTTTTTGGGGGTGGTTGTCATGGTAACAGCAGGTATTGTACCCCCCCCCCCCCCCCACACACACACACACACATCAGAGCAAATACATCTGATCTCAGAATCCAGACAGAGGTCACATATGGAGGATGGGGTTTGTGTCAGGATTCAGATCTACCTATGAGGTGGTATAAATCGGAAGTAAAAAGCTCAGATTCCATGTGTGATTTTGCTGTTTACACATTAGGTAAAATATCAGATAGGTATCAGACATGCCAAAAAAATCTGAATTGGGCAGCCTGTGCGGCCTCCAGCAATATAACTATTTAAAATATAGTGTTACAGAACCTTACATAGTTGGTTTTAATGCAGAGCGTTCGATTTGCCTGCTGGGGGGGAGGGCAGAGAGACCAGAACTACACATTTCCCATTATTCTACATTTACCTCTATTATCAGAGTTATACAACAAGTAGGCCTCGCTGAATGCTTTTCATGATCAGTGAACATCAATTGATCATGTATTTTTCAGATGTGTGCCAGTAGCCTATCCATTTGGCACGTAGCTAGCTAGCTAGCCAGCTAAGCAAACAACATGTGTCATTTAGCTTGCTTCATCAGAGATGAAGGTTTTATGGAAAGATCATGTTCGTCGGACTACTGTCATCACCACTATAGATGACAAGCAAATCAAAAACATTATTTGGACAAAAAACACCATTCTCAAAAGTCCCCGCAAATGCAATTACGCATGTAATGCTTTTATTATGAAGGCGCATTTTTAATGGTGAAAAGGATCTTCCCCCAAACTGGAAACTCACATGCTGTTTATGTATACCAGTTAGGCTCTGCACCCCTCGTAAAGCGGATTCATGTGCTTCATTTTAACAAGTTATTTGGCTACTTTAGCTGTGATACAAACCTTATCAAAAACATATAGGCCTATGGACTAGTCTACATGAGGTGTGATACTAACCTTATCAAAAACATATAGGCCTATGGACTAGTCTACATGAGGTGTGATACTGACCTTATCAAAAACATATAGGCCTATGGACTAGTCTACATGAGGTGTGATACTAACCTTATCAAATACATATAGGCCTATGGACTAGTCTACATGAGGTGTGATACTAACCTTATCAAATACATATAGGCCTATGGACTAGTCTACCTGAGGTGTGATACTAACCTTATCAAATACATATAGGCCTATGGACTAGTCTACATGAGGTGTGATACTAACCTTATCAAATACATATAGGCCTATGGACTAGTCTACATGAGGTGTGATACTAACCTTATCAAATACATATAGGCCTATGGACTAGTCTACATGAGGTGTGATACTAACCTTATCAAATACATATAGGCCTATGGACTAGTCTACATGAGGTGTGATACTAACCTTATCAAATACATATAGGCCTATGGACTAGTCTACATGAGGTGTGATACTAACCTTATCAAATACATATAGGCCTATGGACTAGTCTACATGAGGTGTGATACTAACCTTATCAAATACATATAGGCCTATGGACTAGTCTACATGAGGTGTGCGACTATTATTTTTTTAAGTCACCAAAAAAAGGCACGCCCTGTTTCTTGCCTTACTTCACACAAGCTGGCCATAATTCACAAGTGATAGGCTAATATTGTCACCCATCGGACTGTTCTTGATTTAATCTTGTCTTTTCCATATACTAAATGATACATGTGTGACATTTGTTTTGATTTTGAATGGATCATTTATCATCCACCCGTCTTGAAACGGGGTCAGGTGAAGAGGAAAGAAATAAGTAATCTATGCATTTAAATAGCGAAGGGAACACGTTTTTTTCCGTGGTTCATTTTTTATGCCAGGTAGGCTATACTCCTGTTGTAAAGCAATGTGCTTAATACTAGGAAAGTTGAGAAATAAACATAGTAGGCCTAGCCTATAGAAAGCTGATGGGATCCTCCTCTTTTTAATAGAGGCCATCGAAACTCTGTTTTCTACCGCAACCTCATAGCCGTTAGAAATGTTGCGCAACATTAGCTCATGGGCTCTCATAAAGCGTTTTGATTAGAGTTTCGATTACATTTGCATTGATATCAGAGTGATTAGAGGGACAATAGAGTGCCGAGTACCAGGCAGTTAGCAAATTTGGTAGGCTACTAATGACCATCAGCAGCATTAGAGCTTAGAGAAGCATGGTTACCGCGACCAAACGGTCTGGACTCGTGACCGCCGGTGTAGCGGTAATACAGTTACCATAACAGCCCTATTGGCACCCTTTTACATTTTCCACATTTTGTTGTGTTACAGTCTGAATTTAAAATGGATTATAATTTATATTTGGTGTCACTGATCTACACACAATACCCCATAATGTCAAAACTGAATTTTGTTTGACTCAAAGCTTTAATCTCAGCCAAAGTGATTTTACAAAGTATTGACTCAAGGGTATGAATACTTATTTAAATTAGCTTAATTTAATTTTCTATAAATAAAAAAATAAATACAAATCTAAATACAGGTTTTCACTTTGTCAATATGAGGTATTGTGTGAGGAATTCGGGCTGTAACACAACACAATGTGGAATAAGTCCAGGGGAAGGAATACTTTCTGAAGGCCACTATACGTTGGTTGGTGATAAACATACCACTATGTTCAGCCAACTGTAATGTGAAATGTGTAGTTGTGACTGTGCTCTTCAAGAGTGGGTGATATTACAACCGAATAGATAACATGTATTACACAATCCCTTGAAAACGATGCACAGTTGTCAATGGTTTTAGCTGAGCTGGGGGTCTTCTTGCCCCCAACGGGCAAATCGAACGCTCTGCACCTTATTGTGACGTTTTATTGATAACGAACTACACTCAATATTAAACAAAAAGTTGTATTGATAATGACCTATACTCAATATTAAACTAAAAGATGTATTGATAATGACTTATATTCAATATTAAACTAAAAGATGTATTGATAATGACCTATACTCAATATTAAACTAAAAGATGTATTGATAATGACCTATACTCAATATTAAACTAAAAGATGTATTGATAATGACTTATACTCAATATTAAACTAAAAGATGTATTGACAATGACCTATATTCAATATTAAACTAAAATATGTATTGATAATGACTTATACTCAATATTAAACTAAAAGATGTATTGATAATGACTTATACTCAATATTAAACTAAAAGATGTATTGATAATGACCTATACGCAATATTAAACTAAAAGATGTATTGATAATGACCTATACTCAATATTAAACTAAAAGATGTATTGATAATGACCTATACTCAATATTAAACTAAAAGATGTATTGATAATGACCTATACTCAATATTAAACTAAAAGATGTATTGATAATGACTTATACTCAATATTAAACTAAAAGGTGTATTGATAATGACTTATACTCAATATTAAACTAAAAGATGTATTGATAATGACTTATACTCAATATTAAACTAAAAGATGTATTGATAATGACCTATACGCAATATTAAACTAAAAGATGTATTGATAATGACCTATACTCAATATTAAACTAAAAGATGTATTGATAATGACCTATACTCAATATTAAACTAAAAGATGTATTGATAATGACCTATACTCAATATTAAACTAAAAGATGTATTGATAATGACTTATACTCAATATTAAACTAAAAGGTGTATTGATAATGACTTATACTCAATATTAAACTAAAAGATGTATTGATAATGACTTATACTCAATATTAAACTAAAAGATGTATTGATAATGACTTATACTCAATATTAAACTAAAATATGTATTGATAATGACCTATACTCAATATTAAACTAAAAGATGTATTGATAATGACTTATACTCAATATTAAACTAAAAGATGTATTGATAATGACTTATACTCAATATTAAACTAAAAGATGTATTGATAATGACTTATACTCAATATTAAACTAGAAGATGTATTGATAATGACCTATACTCAATATTAAACTAAAAGATGTATTGATAATGACTTATATTCAATATTAAACTAAAAGATGTATTGATAATGACCTATACTCAATATTAAACTAAAAGATGTATTGATAATGACCTATACTCAATATTAAACTAAAAGATGTATTGATAATGACTTATACTCAATATTAAACTAGAAGATGTATTGATAATGACTTATACTCAATATTAAACTAAAATATGTATTGATAATGACTTATACTCAATATTAAACTAAAATATGTATTGATAATGACCTATACTCAATATTAAACTAAAAGATGTATTGATAATGACTTATACTCAATATTAAACTAAAAGATGTATTGATAATGACTTATACTCAATATTAAACTAAAATATGTATTGATAATGACTTATACTCAATATTAAACTAAAAGGTGTATTGATAATGACTTATACTCAATATTAAACTAGAAGATGTATTGATAATGACCTATACTCAATATTAAACTAAAAGATGTATTGATAATGACTTATACTCAATATTAAACTAAAAGATGTATTGATAATGACTTATACTCAATATTAAACTAGAATATGTATTGATAATGACTTATACTCAATATTAAACTAAAAGATGTATTGATAATGACCTATACTCAATATTAAACTAAAGGTTGTATTGATAATGACCTATACGCAATATTAAACTAAAAGATGTATTTATAATGACCTATACTCAATATTAAACTAAAAGATGTATTGATAATGACCTATACTCAATATTAAACTAAAAGATGTATTGATAATGACCTATACTCAATATTAAACTAGAAGATGTATTGATAATGACCTATACTCAATATTAAACTAAAATATGTATTGATAATGACTTATACTCAATATTAAACTAAAAGGTGTATTGATAATGACTTATACTCAATATTAAACTAAAAGATGTATTGATAATGACTTATACTCAATATTAAACTAAAAGATGTATTGATAATGACTTATACTCAATATTAAACTAAAATATGTATTGATAATGACCTATACTCAATATTAAACTAAAAGATGTATTGATAATGACTTATACTCAATATTAAACTAAAAGATGTATTGATAATGACTTATACTCAATATTCAACTAAAAGATGTATTGATAATGACTTATACTCAATATTAAACTAGAAGATGTATTGATAATGACCTATACTCAATATTAAACTAAAAGATGTATTGATAATGACTTATATTCAATATTAAACTAAAAGATGTATTGATAATGACCTATACTCAATATTAAACTAAAAGATGTATTGATAATGACCTATACTCAATATTAAACTAAAAGATGTATTGATAATGACTTATACTCAATATTAAACTAGAAGATGTATTGATAATGACTTATACTCAATATTAAACTAAAATATGTATTGATAATGACTTATACTCAATATTAAACTAAAATATGTATTGATAATGACCTATACTCAATATTAAACTAAAAGATGTATTGATAATGACTTATACTCAATATTAAACTAAAAGATGTATTGATAATGACTTATACTCAATATTAAACTAAAAGATGTATTGATAATGACTTATACTCAATATTAAACTAAAAGGTGTATTGATAATGACTTATACTCAATATTAAACTAGAAGATGTATTGATAATGACCTATACTCAATATTAAACTAAAAGATGTATTGATAATGACTTATACTCAATATTAAACTAAAATATGTATTGATAATGACCTATACTCAATATTAAACTAAAAGATGTATTGATAATGACTTATACTCAATATTAAACTAAAAGATGTATTGATAATGACTTATACTCAATATTTAACTAAAATATGTATTGATAATGACCTATACTCAATATTAAACTAAAAGATGTATTGATAATGACTTATACTCAATATTAAACTAAAAGATGTATTGATAATGACTTATACTCAATATTAAACTAGAATATGTATTGATAATGACTTATACTCAATATTAAACTAAAAGATGTATTGATAATGACTTATACTCAATATTAAACTAAAAGATGTATTGATAATGACCTATACTCAATATTAAACTAAAATATGTATTGATAATGACTTATACTCAATATTAAACTAAAATATGTATTGATAATGACTTATACTCAATATTAAACTAAAAGATGTATTGATAATGACTTATACTCAATATTAAACTAGAAGATGTATTGATAATGACTTATACTCAACACTAAACTAAAAGTTGTATTGATAATGACCTATACTCAACACTAAACTAAAAGTTATTTTAAAGTTACATTCTATTGATAAGACAGTATTGAATTATTTTTGGAGGAAACAAGTTTAATAACATAAAAAAAAGAGAAATAAGGCAAAATAACAAAACGGGTCAAATTTGTTTGTCTTATTTACTATAAGGAAGTAGTCCGATATGACTGCTATTCCCTCCAACACATATAAAACCGAGAGAAAACAGATAAGACTGGAAATAGATCATATCTGAGACTCTGAATTGCCAGGCATTAAAATAAGGCTGTCATTACAGGAACGAACGGGAGTCAATGTTTAACCAGAGAGATGTGTAATACCCATGTTCTGTATCCTGTCATAAATTCAGATTATGAAAGCAACGCTTTGCGTACATGCGCCATTGCTCGTTCTAAATTAATGACGTACATGCTTACAGTATAAATACAAAATGTGTAATTTACATGTTAAAAACTGTCCAAACTGTCCAGTAACCAGCAGGTAGCCTAGGTTAGAGAGTTGGGCCGGTAACCGAAAGGTTGCTAGAACAGATCCTTGAGCTGACAAGGTATAAATCTGTCGTTCTGCCCCTGAACAAGGCAGTTAACCAACCCACTGTTCCACGGTAGGCCGCCATTGTAAAATAAGAATTTGTTCTGAACTGACTTGCCTAGTTAAATTGATTAATTTGTTATTCTCCAAGAGGAGTGTATCAACGATGACGCTCAATTAGAACTACTATGTTTATCTACTGTATCACAGAACAATCCCACAATCCACCACATGACGATGGCCAGAGTATTACTCACCCACTAAAACTCTAATGACCTTATTCACATTACTCTGAATATTACTCTCCCACTAAAACCACAATGACCTTATTCACATTACCCTGAATATTACTCTCCCACTAAAACCACAATGACCTTATTCACATTACCCTGAATATTACTCTCCCACTAAAACCCCAATGACCTTATTCACATTACCCTGAATATTACTCTCCCACTAAAACCACAATGACCTTATTCACATTACTCTGAATATTACTCTCCCACTAAAACCCCAATGACCTTATTCACATTACTCTGAATATTACTCTCACACTAAAACCACAATGACCTTATTCACATTACTCTGAATATTACTCTCCCACTAAAACCACAATGACCTTATTCACATTACTCTGAATATTACTCTCCCACTAAAACCCCAATGACCTTATTCACATTACTCTGAATATTACTCTCCCACTAAAACCACAATGACCTTATTCACATTACCCTGAATATTACTCTCCCACTAAAACCCCAATGACCTTATTCACATTACCCTGAATATTACTCTCACACTAAAACCACAATGACCTTATTCACATTACTCTGAATATTACTCTCCCACTAAAACCACAATGACCTTATTCACATTACTCTGAATATTACTCTCCCACTAAAACCACAATGACCTTATTCACATTACTCTGAATATTACTCTCCCACTAAAACCCCAATGACCTTATTCACATTACCCTGAATAGTACTCTCCCACTAAAACCACAATGACCTTATTCACATTACTCTGAATATTACTCTCCCACTAAAACCCCAATGACCTTATTCACATTACTCTGAATATTACTCTCCCACTAAAACCACAATGACCTTATTCACATTACCCTGAATAGTACTCTCCCACTAAAACCCCAATGACCTTATTCACATTACCCTGAATATTACTCTCCCACTAAAACCACAATGACCTTATTCACATTACCCTGAATATTACTCTCCCACTAAAACCACAATGACCTTATTCACATTACCCTGAATATTACTCTCCCACTAAAACCACAATGACCTTATTCACATTACCCTGAATATTACTCTCCCACTGAAACCACAATGACCTTATTCACATTACTCTGAATATTACTCTCCCACTAAAACCCCAATGACCTTATTCACATTACCCTGAATATTACTCTCCCACTAAAACCACAATGACCTTATTCACATTACCCTGAATATTACTCTCCCACTAAAACCCCAATGACCTTATTCACATTACTCTGAATATTACTCTCCCACTAAAACCACAATGACCTTATTCACATTACCCTGAATATTACTCTCCCACTAAAACCCCAATGACCTTATTCACATTACCCTGAATATTACTCTCCCACTAAAACCACAATGACCTTATTCACATTACCCTGAATATTACTCTCCCACTAAAACCCCAATGACCTTATTCACATTACCCTGAATATTACTCTCCCACTAAAACCCCAATGACCTTATTCACATTACTCTGAATATTACTCTCCCACTAAAACCCCAATGACCTTATTCACATTACCCTGAATATTACTCTCCCACTAAAACCACAATGACCTTATTCACATTACCCTGAATATTACTCTCCCACTAAAACCACAATGACCTTATTCACATTACCCTGAATATTACTCTCCCACTAAAACCACAATGACCTTATTCACATTACCCTGAATATTACTCTCCCACTAAAACCACAATGACCTTATTCACATTACTCTGAATATTACTCTCCCACTAAAACCCCAATGACCTTATTCACATTACTCTGAATATTACTCTCCCACTAAAACCACAATGACCTTATTCACATTACCCTGAATATTACTCTCACACTAAAACCACAATGACCTTATTCACATTACCCTGAATATTACTCTCACACTAAAACCACAATGACCTTATTCACATTACCCTGAATATTACTCTCCCACTAAAACCCCAATGACCTTATTCACATTACTCTGAATATTACTCTCCCACTAAAACCACAATGACCTTATTCACATTACCCTGAATATTACTCTCACACTAAAACCACAATGACCTTATTCACATTACCCTGAATATTACTCTCACACTAAAACCACAATGACCTTATTCACATTACCCTGAATATTACTCTCCCACTAAAACCCCAATGACCTTATTCATATTACCCTGAATATTACTCTCCCACTAAAACCACAATGACCTTATTCACATTACTCTGAATATTACTCTCCCACTAAAACCACAATGACCTTATTCACATTACTCTGAATATTACTCTCCCACTAAAACCCCAATGACCTTATTCACATTACCCTGAATATTACTCTCCCACTAAAACCACAATGACCTTATTCACATTACCCTGAACATTACTCTCCCACTAAAACCCCAATGACCTTATTCACATTACCCTGAACATTACTCTCCCACTAAAACCCCAATGACCTTATTCACATTACTCACAAATCACATCAATACATCCAAGTGAAAAAGAAAACAAAAATTATTCTAATGAACACAAACAAAGTGTTCAAAGCTCAGACTTACCGGCCCACGTTCCTTAGTCGGGTATAGACAGACAGAGAGAGAGATAGCCAGGTAACAGGTGGTTGTTCTAGAGGGATGTGGAGAGAACTGAACTGGAGTCTAGGTGAGACCTTAGCCTGCTGCTGTGACTACTGCTCTCTCTCTCCCTCTCTCTTGTGATTATCTCCTCTCCTTTAGGCTGTAAATGTTAATGATTAGCACACATTGAGAAACACAGTGAACAACATGGCCTGGATGGACAGATGCAGCAGCCTCCTTACAGTGTGTGTGTGTGTGTGTGTGTGTGTGTGTGTGTGTGTGTGTGTGTGTGTGTGTGTGTGTGTGTGTGTGTGTGTGTGTGTGTGTGTGTGTTTGTGTGTGGTGTGTGTGTATGTGTGCACCCATGCTAAAGACAGCTAGGTGTAGCCTATAGCATACGGACAGCCAGGAGCATAGGTGAGGAGTCTCGTGCAGTAAAGTAAAATGCTGATAACACACAGTAACCAGGCTACAGTAACCAGGCTACAGTAACCAGAATACCATAGTCTCAGCATCAGAGGAACTACAAACAAACCTTGTTTCTCTCTTTAAATGTTATCCTAGTGGAAAAAAAACCCAACAGGGACAAGTTCAGACACTACTACAGGCATAGAGAAGAATGACAGTCTTTCTCCCCATCTCTCTTTCTAAACAGTGAAAGCGTCCATCCCCTCTCCTCCCTCCCTTGATCTCTACATCCCCGCTACATGTACTAGACGATAGTGTGACATGTTGTTGGGTCACTCACCCGTGTCTGAGCGATGATACATTGCATACCAGCGTAGCAGAACCTACTGGAACCTTCTGTTATCCAGCGAGGAGCCCCCTCCCTCAGAGCAGAACCTCCTGAAACTCTCTGTTATCCAGCGAGGAGCTCCCTCCCTCCAAACAGAACCTACTGAAACTCTCTGTTGTCCAGCGAGGAGCCCCCTCCCTCAGAGCAGAACCTACTGGAACCTTCTGTTATCCAGCGAGGAGCTCCCTCCCTCCAAACAGAACCTACTGAAACTCTCTGTTGTCCAGCGAGGAGCTCCCTCCCTCCCTCCCTCCCTCCCTCCCTCCCTCCCTCCCTCCCTCCCTCCCTCCCTCCCTCCCTCCCTCCCTCCCTCCCTCCCTCCCTCCCTCCAAACAGAACCTACTGAACCCCTCTGTTGTCCAGCGAGGAGCTCCCTCCCTCCCTCCCTCCCTCCCTCAGAGCAGAACCTACTGAAACCCTCTGTTGTCCAGCGAGGAGCTCCCTCCCTCCCTCCCTCCCTCCCTCCCTCCCTCCCTCCCTCCCTCCCTCCCTCCCTCCCTCCCTCCCTCCCTCCCTCCCTCTGAGCAGAACCTACTGAAACCCTCTGTTGTCCAGCGAGGAGCTCCCTCCCTCCCTCCCTCCCTCCCTCAGAGCAGAACCTACTGAAACCCTCTGTTGTCCAGCGAGGAGCTCCCTCCCTCCCTCCCTCCCTCCCTCCCTCCCTCCCTCCCTCCCTCCCTCCCTCCCTCCCTCAGAGCAGGACCTACTGAAACCCTCTGTTGTCCAGCGAGGAGCTCCCTCCCTCCCTCCCTCCCTCAGAGCAGAACCTACTGAAACCCTCTGTTGTCCAGCGAGGAGCTCCCTCCCTCCCTCCCTCCCTCCCTCCCTCAGAGCAGAACCTACTGAAACCCTCTGTTGTCCAGCGAGGAGCTCCCTCCCTCCCTCCCTCCCTCCCTCCCTCAGAGCAGAACCTACTGAAACCCTCTGTTGTCCAGCGAGGAGCTCCCTCCCTCCCTCCCTCCCTCAGAGCAGAACCTACTGAACCCCTCTGTTGTCCAGCGAGGAGCTCCCTCCCTCCCTCCCTCCCTCCCTCCCTCCCTCCCTCCCTCCCTCCCTCCCTCCCTCAGAGCAGAACCTACTGAAACCCTCTGTTGTCCAGCGAGGAGCTCCCTCCCTCCCTCCCTCCCTCCCTCCCTCCCTCCCTCCCTCCCTCCCTCCCTCCCTCCCTCCCTCCCTCCCTCCCTCCCTCAGAGCAGGACCTACTGAACCCCTCTGTTGTCCAGCGAGGAGCTCCCTCCCTCCCTCCCTCCCTCCCTCCCTCCCTCCCTCCCTCCCTCCCTCCCTCCCTCCCTCCCTCAGAGCAGAACCTACTGAAACCCTCTGTTGTCCAGCGAGGAGCTCCCTCCCTCCCTCCCTCCCTCAGAGCAGGACCTACTGAACCCCTCTGTTGTCCAGCGAGGAGCTCCCTCCCTCCCTCCCTCCCTCAGAGCAGGACCTACTGAAACCCTCTGTTGTCCAGCGAGGAGCCCCCTCCCTCCCTCCCTCCCTCCCTCAGAGCAGGACCTACTGAAACCCTCTGTTGTCCAGCGAGGAGCCCCCTCCCTCCCTCCCTCCCTCAGAGCAGAACCTACTGAACCTCTCTGTTGTCCAGCGAGGAGCCCCCTCCCTCAGAGCAGAACCTACTGAAACCCTCTGTTGTCCAGCGAGGAGCTCCCTCCCTCCCTCCCTCCCTCCCTCCCTCAGAGCAGGACCTACTGAAACCCTCTGTTGTCCAGCGAGGAGCTCCCTCCCTCCCTCCCTCAGAGCAGGACCTACTGAAACCCTCTGTTGTCCAGCGAGGAGCTCCCTCCCTCCCTCCCTCCCTCCCTCCCTCCCTCCCTCAGAGCAGAACCTACTGAAACCCTCTGTTGTCCAGCGAGGAGCTCCCTCCCTCCCTACCTCCCTCCCTCCCTCCCTCCCTCCCTCAGAGCAGGACCTACTGAAACCCTCTGTTGTCCAGCGAGGAGCTCCCTCCCTCCCTCCCTCCCTCCCTCCCTCCCTCCCTCAGAGCAGGACCTACTGAAACCCTCTGTTATCCAGCGAGGAGCTCCCTCCCTCCCTCCCCTCCCTCCCTCCCTCCCTCCCTCCCTCAGAGCAGGACCTACTGAAACCCTCTGTTATCCAGCGAGGAGCTCCCTCCCTCCCTCCCTCAGAGCAGGACCTACTGAACCCCTCTGTTGTCCAGCGAGGAGCTCCCTCCCTCCCTCCCTCCCTCCCTCAGAGCAGGACCTACTGAACCCCTCTGTTGTCCAGCGAGGAGCTCCCTCCCTCCCTCCCTCCCTCCCTCCCTCAGAGCAGAAACTACTGAAACCCTCTGTTGTCCAGCGAGGAGCTCCCTCCCTCCCTCCCTCCCTCCCTCCCTCCCTCCCTCCCTCCCTCCCTCCCTCCCTCCCTCCCTCCCTCCCTCCCTCAGAGCAGAACCTACTGAAACCCTCTGTTATCCAGTGAGGAGCTCCCTCCCTCCCTCCCTCCCTCCCTCCCTCCCTCCCTCCCTCCCTCCCTCCCTCAGAGCAGAACCTACTGAAACCCCTCTGTTATCCAGCAAGGAGCCCCCTCCCTCAGAGCAGAACCTACTGAAACCCTCTGTTATCCAGTGAGGAGCTCCCTCCCTCCCTCCCTCCCTCCCTCCCTCCCTCCCTCAGAGCAGAACCTACTGAACCCCTCTGTTATCCAGCGAGGAGCCCCCTTCCTCCCTCCCTCCGAGCAGGACCTACTGAACCCCTCTGTTATCCAGCGAGGAGCTCCCTCCCTCCCTCCCTCCCTCAGAGCAGAACCTACTGAACCCCTCTGTTATCCAGCGAGGAGCCCCCTCCCTCCCTCCCTCCCTCCCTCAGAGCAGAACCTACTGAACCCCTCTGTTATCCAGCGAGGAGCCCCCTCCCTCCCTCCCTCCCTCCCTCCCTCAGAGCAGAACCTACTGAAACCCTCTGTTGTCCAGCGAGGAGCTCCCTCCCTCCCTCCCTCCCTCAGAGCAGAACCTACTGAACCCCTCTGTTGTCCAGCGAGGAGCTCCCTCCCTCCCTCCCTCCCTCCCTCCCTCCCTCCCTCCCTCCCTCAGAGCAGAACCTACTGAAACCCTCTGTTGTCCAGCGAGGAGCTCCCTCCCTCCCTCCCTCCCTCCCTCCCTCCCTCCCTCCCTCCCTCCCTCCCTCCCTCAGAGCAGGACCTACTGAACCCCTCTGTTGTCCAGCGAGGAGCTCCCTCCCTCCCTCCCTCCCTCCCTCCCTCCCTCCCTCCCTCCCTCCCTCCCTCCCTCCCTCCCTCCCTCCCTCAGAGCAGGACCTACTGAAACCCTCTGTTGTCCAGCGAGGAGCCCCCTCCCTCCCTCCCTCCCTCAGAGCAGAACCTACTGAAACCCTCTGTTGTCCAGCGAGGAGCCCCCTCCCTCCCTCCCTCCCTCAGAGCAGGACCTACTGAAACCCTCTGTTGTCCAGCGAGGAGCTCCCTCCCTCCCTCCCTCAGAGCAGGACCTACTGAAACCCTCTGTTGTCCAGCGAGGAGCTCCCTCCCTCCCTCCCTCCCTCCCTCCCTCAGAGCAGAACCTACTGAAACCCTCTGTTGTCCAGCGAGGAGCTCCCTCCCTCCCTCCCTCCCTCAGAGCAGGACCTACTGAACCCCTCTGTTGTCCAGCGAGGAGCTCCCTCCCTCCCTCCCTCCCTCCCTCAGAGCAGAACCTACTGAAACCCTCTGTTGTCCAGCGAGGAGCTCCCTCCCTCCCTCCCTCCCTCCCTCCCTCAGAGCAGAACCTACTGAAACCCTCTGTTGTCCAGCGAGGAGCTCCCTCCCTCCCTCCCTCCCTCCCTCCCTCCCTCAGAGCAGAACCTACTGAAACCCTCTGTTGTCCAGCGAGGAGCTCCCTCCCTCCCTCCCTCAGAGCAGGACCTACTGAACCCCTCTGTTGTCCAGCGAGGAGCTCCCTCCCTCCCTCCCTCCCTCAGAGCAGGACCTACTGAAACCCTCTGTTGTCCAGCGAGGAGCCCCCTCCCTCCCTCCCTCCCTCCCTCAGAGCAGGACCTACTGAAACCCTCTGTTGTCCAGCGAGGAGCCCCCTCCCTCCCTCCCTCCCTCAGAGCAGAACCTACTGAACCTCTCTGTTGTCCAGCGAGGAGCCCCCTCCCTCAGAGCAGAACCTACTGAAACCCTCTGTTGTCCAGCGAGGAGCTCCCTCCCTCCCTCCCTCCCTCCCTCAGAGCAGGACCTACTGAAACCCTCTGTTGTCCAGCGAGGAGCTCCCTCCCTCCCTCCCTCAGAGCAGGACCTACTGAAACCCTCTGTTGTCCAGCGAGGAGCTCCCTCCCTCCCTCCCTCCCTCAGAGCAGAACCTACTGAAACCCTCTGTTGTCCAGCGAGGAGCTCCCTCCCTCCCTACCTCCCTCCCTCCCTCCCTCCCTCCCTCCCTCAGAGCAGGACCTACTGAAACCCTCTGTTGTCCAGCGAGGAGCTCCCTCCCTCCCTCCCTCAGAGCAGGACCTACTGAAACCCTCTGTTATCCAGCGAGGAGCTCCCTCCCTCACTCCCCTCCCTCCCTCCCTCCCTCCCTCCCTCCCTCAGAGCAGGACCTACTGAAACCCTCTGTTATCCAGCGAGGAGCTCCCTCCCTCCCTCCCTCAGAGCAGGACCTACTGAACCCCTCTGTTGTCCAGCGAGGAGCTCCCTCCCTCCCTCCCTCCCTCCCTCAGAGCAGGACCTACTGAACCCCTCTGTTGTCCAGCGAGGAGCTCCCTCCCTCCCTCCCTCCCTCCCTCCCTCCCTCAGAGCAGAACCTACTGAAACCCTCTGTTGTCCAGCGAGGAGCTCCCTCCCTCCCTCCCTCCCTCCCTCCCTCCCTCCCTCCCTCCCTCCCTCCCTCCCTCCCTCCCTCCCTCCCTCCCTCAGAGCAGAACCTACTGAAACCCTCTGTTATCCAGTGAGGAGCTCCCTCCCTCCCTCCCTCCCTCCCTCCCTCCCTCCCTCCCTCCCTCAGAGCAGAACCTACTGAAACCCCTCTGTTATCCAGCAAGGAGCCCCCTCCCTCAGAGCAGAACCTACTGAAACCCTCTGTTATCCAGTGAGGAGCTCCCTCCCTCCCTCCCTCCCTCCCTCCCTCCCTCAGAGCAGAACCTACTGAACCCCTCTGTTATCCAGCGAGGAGCCCCCTTCCTCCCTCCCTCCGAGCAGGACCTACTGAACCCCTCTGTTATCCAGCGAGGAGCTCCCTCCCTCCCTCCCTCCCTCAGAGCAGAACCTACTGAACCCCTCTGTTATCCAGCGAGGAGCCCCCTCCCTCCCTCCCTCCCTCCCTCAGAGCAGAACCTACTGAACCCCTCTGTTATCCAGCGAGGAGCCCCCTCCCTCCCTCCCTCCCTCCCTCCCTCCCTCCCTCCCTCCCTCCCTTCCTCCCTCCCTCAGAGCATAACCTACTGAAACCCTCTGTTATCCAGCGAGGAGCCTCCTCCCTCCCTCCCTCCCTCCCTCCCTCCCTCCCTCCCTCCCTCCCTCAGAGCAGAACCTACTGAAACCCTCTGTTATCCAGCGAGGAGCCTCCTCCCTCCCTCCCTCCCTCCCTCCCTCCCTCAGAGCAGAACCTACTGAAACCCTCTGTTATCCAGCGAGGAGCCTCCTCCCTCCCTCCCTCCCTCCCTCCCTCCCTCCCTCCCTCCCTCCCTCCCTCCCTCCCTCCCTCCGAGCAGAACCTACTGAAACCCTCTGTTATCCAGCGAGGAGCCTCCTCCCTCCCTCCCTCCCTCCCTCCCTCCCTCCCTCCCTCCCTCCCTCCCTCCCTCCCTCCCTCTGAGCAGAACCTACTGAAACCCTCTGTTGTCCAGCAAGGAGTCTCTTCCCTGGGCAAAAATTGGTTGAATGAACGACCGCCTCAAAATATGACGACGTTCAATCAATGTGGAAAGCTGATTTGAAATTTAAAAAAAATGAAATTTGATCTTTTTTTTTTACCCAACTTGGAACCTAAATCCAATGACATGGTGAATTTCAATGACATGGTGAATTTCAATGACATGGTGAATTTCAATGACATGGTGAATTTCTTTGTTGATTTCACATTGAATTCACATTGATTTCACATTGAATTTACATTGAATTCACATTGAATTCACATTGAATTCACATTGATTTCACATTGAATTCACATTAGGTGTCAACTACATGTAGATCAAAACTAGACGTTGACTGACGTCTGTGCCTAGTGGGTCCTTCCATGGCACGATCACCTCAACCGGCTGAACGTCACATGACCGTGATGCGAACAGGACTGGCTCAGGAGAAACATTCCACTGTACCGTAATTCCGGTGTGACACTGTAATTGGCAGTGACCAGTGGCTCTTCATCCCAAATGGCACCCTATTCCCTATGGTCAAAAAGTAGCGCACTATATAGGGAATAGGGCCCTGGTCAAAAGTAGTGCACTATATAGGGAATAGGGCCCTGGTCAAAAGTAGCGCACTATATAGGGAATAGGGCCCTGGTCAAAAGTAGCGCACTATATAGGGAATAGGGCCCTGGTCAAAAGTAGCGCACTATATAGGGAATAGGGCCCTGGTCAAAAGTAGCGCACTATATAGGGAATAGGGCCCTGGTCAAAAGTAGCGCACTATATAGGGAATAGGGCCCTGGTCAAAAGTAGTGCTGGTCTAAATAGGGTACAATTTGGGATGCAGATAGCCTCTGTGTCTCTGGGCCAGTGAGAGACCCATCCTACTGTAGGGTACTTGATGAGCTCGTTCCAATAAGACCACCCCCCTCCCTCCCTCCCTCCCTCCCTCCCTCCCTCCCTCCCTCCCTCCCTCCCTCCCTCCACCGGGCCGCTCTGCTCAATCACCATGAGATGGAGCGGACACACAAAGAATGACCGTCCTCCGCGTTCCACTGGCTTCATTACCCCAGATCTGCCTCCAAACAAAAGCAAGTCTGTATTCTGGTGCTCACTGCAACAGTAAACAACAAAGCGACAACGACAAATATGTCTTCCAGTCCCAAAAGTTCAGAATAAAGGGAATAGATTAAGTGGTGTCTGAAAGATGGACAGATTTAGAGTTGATTTAAAAAATCTAGACGACACTCACTCCATCAACTGTAGAATTTGTCTGTATTTTTTCCCCACTCAGGTTATGTCCTAAATTACACCCTATTCCTTATTTATCGCACTACTTAGGGTGACAATTTATGCTGCTGATTTTGCTTTGCAAGCATGGAACATGTAGCTTGTCGTTGGCCAATCAGAAGTCATCAACGCGGCAATAGGCTACAGTAATACAGCTTCCATGGGGCAAACGTTAGGAGATATACAGTGGGGAGAAGAAGTATTTGATACACTGCCGATTTTGCAGGTTTTCCTACTTACAAAGCATGTAGAGGTCTGTAATTTGTATCATAGGTACACTTCAACTGTGAGGGACAGAATCTAAAACAAAAATCTAGAAAATCACATTGTATGATTTTTAAGTAATTCATTTGCATTTTATTGCATGACATAAGTATTTGGTCACCTACCAACCAGTAAGAACTCCGGCTCTCACAGACCTGTTCGTTTTTCGTTAAGAAGCCCTCCTGTTCTCCACTCATTACCTGTATTAACTGCACCTGTTTGAACTCGTTACCTGTATAAAAGACACCTGTCCACACACTCAATCAAACAGACTCCAACCTCGCCACAATGGCCAAGACCAGGGAGCTGTGTAAGGACATCAGGGATAAAATTGTAGACCTGCACAAGGCTGGGATGGCTACAGGACAATACCCACAATACCCCATAATGACAAAGCAAAAACATGTTTTATTTTTTATTTTAGAAAATTTATTAAAAATAAAAAACAGAAATTACTTATTTACGCAAGTATTCAGACCCCTTTCTATGAGACTCGACATTGAGCTCGGGTGCATCCTGTTTCCAATGATCATCCATTTCTACAACTTGATTGGAGTCCACCTGTGGTAAAATTCAATTGATTGGACATGATTTGGAAAAGCACACACCTGTCTATATAAGGTTCCACAGTTGACAGTGCATGTCAGAGGAAAAACCAAGCCATGCGGTCGAAGGAATTGCCCGTAGAGCTCCGAGACAGGATTGTGTCGAGGCAAAGGTCAGGGGAAGGGTACCAAAACATGTGTGCAGCATTGAAGCTCCCCAAGAACACAGTGGCCTCCATCATTCTTAAATGGAAGAAGTTTGGAACCACCAAGACTCTTCCTAGAGCTGGCCGCCCGGCCAAACTGAACAATCGGGGGAGAAGGGCCTTGGTCAGGGAGGTGACCAACAACCTGATGGTCACTCTGACAGAGCTTGTGTGTGTTCCTCTGTGGAGATGGGAGAACCTTCCAGAAAGACAACCATCTCTGCAGCACTCCACCAATCAGGCCTTTATGGTAGAGTGGCCAGACGGAAGCCACTACTCAGTAAAAGGCACATGACAGCCTGCTTGGAGTTTGCCAAAAGGCACCTAAAGACTCTCAGACAATGAGAAACAACATTCTCTGGTCTGATGAAACCAAGATTGAACTCTTTGGCCTGAATGCCAAGCGTCACGTCTGGAGGAAACCTGGCACCATCCCTACGGTGAAGCACGGTGGTGGCAGCATCATTCCTATCCTAGTCAGGATCGAGGCAAAGATGAACGGAGCAAAGTACAGAGAGATCCTTGATGAAAACCTTGCTCCAGAGCGCTCAGGATCTCAGACTGGGGCAAAGGTTCACCTTCCAACAGGACAACGACCCTAAGTACACAGCCAAGAGAACGCAGAAGTGGCTTCGGGACAAGTCTCTGAATGTCCATGAGTGGCCCAGCCAGAGCCCGGACTTGAACCCAATAGAACATCTCTGGAGAGACCTGAAAATACCTGAAAATACTTATGTTAATGTGATATTTTGTTTTTTTGTTTTTAAATACATTTGCAAAAATGTCTAAAAAAATAGATTTTTTTCTTTGTCATTATGAGGTATTGTGTGTAGAATGATGAGGAAAATAAACAATTTAACAAATTTTTTTGAATAAGTCTGTAACCTGACAAAAATGTGGACAAAGTCAAGGGTTCTGAATAGTTTCTGAATGCACTGTACTTTTGACCTAGAATTATTCATAATGATTATGCCTGTAGATTGCAGGCAAAAGCTGTTCCAGGTGTTTGAAAAATGCTAAATTCTCCCCCCTCCGGACCAACCCCAGCCATCCTCACGTACCTCAAATTTTGGGGGTCCCAGGAACAGAAAAGGTTGGTGCACTGTAATAGTGCACTATATAGGGAAGAGGGTGCCAGTTTATAGGGAAGAGGGTGCCAGTATATAGGGAAGAGGGTGCCAGTTTACAGGGAAGAGGGTGCCAGTTTACAGGGAAGAGGGTGCCAGTTTACAGGGAAGAGGGTGCCAGTTTACAGGGAAGAGGGTGCCAGTTTACAGGGAAGGGGGGATTTGTTATCCTCTTAAGAAGACTAATCGATCAACAATTTACAGGGAATAGGGATTTGTTATCCTCTTAACAAGGCTAATCGATCAACAATTTACAGGGAAGAGGGGATTTGTTATCCTCTTAACAAGGCTAATCAATCAACAATTTACAGGGAAGAGGGGATTTGTTATCCTCTTAACAAGGCTAATCAATCAACAACTTACAGGGAAGGGGGGATTTGTTATACAAGGCTAATCGATCAACAATTTACAGGGAAGAGGGGATTTGTTATCCTCTTAACAAGGCTAATCAATCAACAATTTACAGGGAAGAGGGGATTTGTTATCCTCTTAACAAGGCTAATCAATCAACAATTTACAGGGAAGAGGGGATTTGTTATCCTCTTAACAAGGCTAATCAATCAACAATTTACAGGGAAGAGGGGGATTTGTTATCCTCTTAACAAGGCTAATCAATCAACAATTTACAGGGAAGGGGGGGATTTGTTATCCTCTTAAGAAGACTAATCGATCAACAATTTACAGGGAAGAGGGGATTTGTTATCCTCTTAACAAGGCTAATCAATCAACAATTTACAGGGAAGGGGGGGATTTGTTATCCTCTTAAGAAGACTAATCGATCAACAATTTACAGGGAAGAGGGGATTTGTTATCCTCTTAAGAAGACTAATCGATCAACAATTTACAGGGAAGAGGGGATTTGTTATCCTCTTAACAAGGCTAATCAATCAACAATTTACAGGGAAGAGGGGATTTGTTATCCTCTTAACAAGGCTAATAATTCAACAATTTACAGGGAAGAGGGGGATTTGTTATCCTCTTAATAAGGCTAATCAATCAACAATTTACAGGGAAGAGGGGGATTTGTTATCCTCTTAACAAGGCTAATCAATCAACAATTTACAGGGAAGGGGGGGATTTGTTGACCCTTTTGTTGACATGGGAAGGTAATTTCTCTGTCTCTTCCCAGTTTACTGTGTGTATGGAACATAGTCTGAAACACTCTGGCGTCCCCTGATTCTGGGCCCTGGTTAAAAGTAGTGTTTTAATATGGAAAAGGGTGCTATTTGGGACTGCAGAAGGAGAAGTGGGTGCACAGTGTGGATGGAACATAGTCTGAAACACTCTGGCGTCCCCTGATTCTGGGCCCTGGTTAAAAGTAGTGTTTTAATATGGAAACGGGTGCTATTTGGGACTGCAGAAGGGGAAGTGGGTGCACAGTGTGGATGACAAGCCCCAAAATATCCTCAACTAAAACCCCATATATAAATGACCAACTTCTGAAGGACACACACACTACATTGAGAAGTTTAACCAATTTAACTTTGAATATGCTTACTCATTTTGTGGCACAGAGTCAAACCATTTCAGTAAAATAGAATGTCCTGGATTAATTATATTATATAACAGGAATCAAGTCATTCTACTCTAATCTTATCCTCGTAGACTTTGGTTTATGACTAGTTTAACATCGCCTCTCCCCTCCCTAGATACTGTAGTCAGGTGGGGAATGTTTTCAGTAATGCTATCAAGGGCTGGATTAGCAAAGCAAAGCAGTAATTATGCAATAAAATGACAAAATTCCTGTCAAATTAAGCATAAGCGTCAAGAAACAATAAAATCTATTGGAGTTGTCTGATTGTCCAGTAGCGTAGTGTAAAAATGTATATTCCCACTGGGTACACACTGGTTGAATCAATGTTGTTTCAACGTAATTTGTCAACGTATTGTGACATGAAACCAATGTGGAAAATACATCGGATTTGAAAAAAGTTATCAACAAGAATAGTTTTCATTTAATTTCCACCAATAATGTAAACATTGAAATTAGGGTAAAACTGTAACTTAAATACATTGACTTAACCTGACTAACAGAGTGCTACATCAATCTAATTTCAACATAATCATCAGAACTCTGTATATAGGTTGAAATTGCATAAAAAAATTCCACATAGAAACGTAGAAATTCTGTGTACCTTCGTACTGCAACTAACACGTAGGTGTTACTAACTACGTACGTAGCTGACAATTTGACACTGGAAAGGTCTATCTTTTTTAAACCTTTTTTTGAGTGCAATATCTACTGTTCAATTCTAATATTTTTTTGTTGTTGATGTTTTTTGTTGTTGTGTCTTTTCACCTTTATTTATTGTTTGTTTCACTTGCTCTGGCAATGTAAACATGTTTCCCATGCCAATAAAGCCCTTTGAATTGAGAGAGAGCGAGAGAGAGAGAAAGAGAGAGAGAGATTGAGAGAGACAGAGAGAGATACGGAGAGAGACAGAGAGAGAGAAAGAGAGAAAGAGAGAAAGACAGACAGACAGACAGACAGACAGACAGACAGACAGACAGACAGACAGACAGAGAAACAGGGAGAGAGAGAGAGAGACAGAGACAGAGACAGAGACGGAGAGAGAGAGAGAGAGACGGAGAGAGAGAGACAGACAGACAGACAGACAGACAGACAGACAGACAAAGACAGAGAGAGAGATGGAGAGAGAGAGACAGACAGAGAGAGAGACAGACAGAGAGCAAGACGGAGAGACAGAGAGAGAGGGAGAGAGACAGAGAGAGGGAGAGAGAGAGAGAGAGGGAGAGACAGAGAGAGACGGACAGAGAGAGAGAGCGAGAGAGATTGTATGACATCAGTGATGAGCTATAAGGAACATGTCTCACAGGGTGGGATCTTAGATGGGCGTAGGAAAGAGATGAACAGCTGAGGGTGTATCAACTCCACAGTTAGTTGTTTTATTACTGCTGTACATGACAGATTCATAGTCGAATCAGTTTGTTCAATAAGAGTCCAAAGGTCAGCTTTTGTGGTGTTACACGTGGACTGAAATAGACAGTCACTATCATTACTCAACTGCTGCTGCCAGTCATCTTATTCAGCGGACTTTAAACATGTCCAGAGAATAAACCGTGTTGTCATGGCTACAATATGATCCGTATACCGTATTTGTGTTTACTTAAAAGATCAAATGCATCTAAATGTAACCAATCATTTGGTTTGTAAAAAAAATAATTGTTGACTAACCTATTCATTTTATATATAACCTACAGTTACAACTATGGATGAGAAGGCTTTAGGTCAACAGGCCTATCTTTTCATGATCACGTGACCTCTTGTCTTCTGACCTCAATGGGACTTCCTGGATAAATACATGTTCAATTAAAAAAAGTTTAAAGATAATATGTATAATATATATATATAAAATACTTTTACGAATAATATTTCACGTCATCTCACACAAGTCCTTATTGAGATGAGCAGAAGAAAGACATATAGTGAATACCTGCTTTTCCACTAGAGGGAGGCAGAGGTCAAAAGCACACACTGTTTGTGTCGCAAACCAATGACGAACCCTGGATCTCCGGTGTACCACCTGACTTGTTTTCCCCAAATGAGCAAAAACCTAAGACATTCACTTGGGAAGCCAGACTAAATCTTCAGGTCTCGTCTCAGACAAGGATAAGTGTGGTTCCCAATCCCGACCTCTTCCGTTGGGTGTAGTGTAGCGTAATACTATAGGGGTTGTTCTTCAACATTCTTGGAAGGATACTAAATAACCATCGTGTACCTGATAGTGAAGTTGCATTGATACAAACTAAAACCAAGGAGCATATAAAGTCAAAATCCCTTAGATATGAGGCCATTGACCTACTTATAGACAAGTGATCTTGACAGCCGACACATGACATTGGGGATATTACGCTGTCACACTCATACTGTCATTACGGTAAAGCAGACAGGATGGAGTGCGCTCTCTCAAATGCGCCCAAATGGGGGTAAAACGTTTACTGCGAACCCCCAAAACAAGTGTCGGGGTTTTCTACCGGCCATGTACAATCAACTGGAGTATATTGTGATTACAATTTGGCGGCGTCTAGTCATAAATCCCGTGTAGGATGTTGGTTTCGGGTGTTTTGTAATACAAGGTATAATGTATGTACCTTTCTTTACAATAGTGGTGAAATCCACGGAATGTTCCACATAGGAACAGCTGACGACAATGCCGCACCGAAAATATGAACGAGATATGAAGGATTACAAGAAGTATCATTAAATCAAATGCTTGCTAATTAACAATCAGGTAACGATATTTATCACGTTGTCTAGACAAGTTTGCATAGATTTTCTGTTCCTGTTTGCGTGCTAGTTTAGCCGGGTCGCAGTTTTTCCAGGGACTGCGTTGGGCTTCGCTGTCTGTCTTTTCCCCCAGTCTGCCTTGAGCCCCTCCTTGTTTTCTATTTCGCTAGGAGAGTAATGTTTACATTCGGCATAGGAAACGGGGTCTATCCTTACGCTATCTCCCGCTTCACGAACCGGTGTTATGTCCCGGAAAAGATGGTTAGAACATCCCAATAAGGATGCATTGGTCTCCTTCCCCCTTATATGAATATTCCCGTATGCAACATTGCAGTGTTTTTATCCGCAGTGAAGCAATCAGACAGCCAGGCCTGACGTGCAGATGCTCAGACATAATCCATGATGCAATGTTTCTGGGCAAAATATATGTATGCTGGATCAATATACTTAAAAAATATATATATTTTATTTATTTGGTTTAGGCAATTCTCAATGTCTGTCGCTCCCGTTACTGGCCCACTTCACTTTATTCCACATATAAATATCCTGTGCAAGGATCACTATAGTGAGTACCTTTTACATGCACAGTAATAAATCGATATTAAAGTGATTATGTAATAGTCATGTAAACACCTTTCTCTGTGTATCTTAATCCGTGTAGGGTCAAACATCGAAGTAAACATACGCCGATTAAAACCTGATTTTTCTGAGCAATCTTTCGAATTATTAGGACGTGTAAACCCAGCTAAATAGCGTTCCCAACTGTGTAGTTGATCTGCGCATGTGCTAACACCAAGCAAGCCTATCTCTCTCTAGAGTACCACAGTGTGAGTCATAATAACCATAAAACCTAGCGGTCAAACAAGGAAATGGTTCCAATCGTTTTTCCACCATTCATATTCCCCACACTTAAAATTAAGGCTGTGTTTTGTGTAGGCTTACCCTGGTGTGCCGTTTTGATAACTATGTAAATCTCTCTCGGACAAGGTTAATTTTATCAATCAATATTTACTCTCGGATTCTAAAATTCAAATGTTTTGCTCCATTTGTATTTATTTATTTTTGTTTTTACCTTTTATTTAACGAGGCAAGTCAGTTAATAACTCATTCTTATTTTCAATGACAGCCTAGGAACTGTGGGCTAACTGCCTTGTGCAGGGGCAGATCAACAGGTTTTTACCTTGTCTATCTGTGATTGATGTTACTGACTACCTTGCAGGGTGTGCTACCATGACTAGCTAGCGGGGTGTGCTACCATGACTACCTAGCAGGGTGTGCTAACATGACTACCTAGCAGCGTGTGCTAACATGACTACCTAGCAGGGTTTGCTACCATGACTAGCTAGCGGAGTGTGCTAACATGACTACCTAGCAGGGTGTGCTAACATGACTACCTAGCGGGGTGTGCTAACATGACTACCTAGCGGGGTGTGCTAACATGACTACCTAGCGGGGTGTGCTAACATGACTAACTAGCAGGGTGTGCTAACATGACTAACTAGCAGGGTGTGCTAACATGACTACCCAGCGGGGTGTGCTAACATGACTACCCAGCGGGGTGTGCTAACATGACTACCTAGCGGGGTGTGCTAACATGACTAACTAGCGGGGTGTGCTAACATGACTAACTAGCAGGGTGTGCTAACATGACTAACTAGCAGGGTGTGCTAACATGACTACCTAGCGGGGTGTGCTAACATGACTAACTAGCAGGGTGTGATAACACAACTAACTAGCAGGGTGTGCTAACATGACTAACTAGCATGGTGTGCTAACATGACTACGTAGCAGGGTGTGCTAACATGACTAATTAGCAGGGTGTGCTAACATGACTAACTAGCAGGGTGTGCTAACATGACTAACTAGCAGGGTGTGCTAACATGACTTACTAGCAGGGTGTGCTAACATGACTTACTATCAGGGTGTGCTAACATGACTACCTAGCAGGGTGTGCTAACATGACTAACTAGCAGGGTGTGCTAACATGACTTACTAGCAGGGTGTGCTAACATGACTACCTAGCAGGGTGTGCTAACATGACTACCTAGCAGGGTGTGCTAACATGACTAACTAGCAGGGTGTGCTAACATGACTTACTAGCAGGGTGTGCTAACACGACTAACTAGCAGGGTGTGCTAACATGACTAACTAGCATGGTGTGCTAACATGACTACCTAGCAGGGTGTGCTAACATGACTAATTAGCAGGGTGTGCTAACATGACTAACTAGCAGGGTGTGCTAACATGACTAACTAGCAGGGTGTGCTAACATGACTTACTAGCAGGGTGTGCTAACATGACTACCTAGCAGGGTGTGCTAACATGACTACCTAGCGGGGTGTGCTAACATGACTAACTAGCAGGGTGTGCTAACATGACTTACTAGCAGGGTGTGCTAACACGACTAACTAGCAGGGTGTGCTAACATGACTAACTAGCATGGTGTGCTAACATGACTACCTAGCAGGGTGTGCTAACATGACTACCTAGCAGGGTGTGCTAACATGACTAATTAGCAGGGTGTGCTAACATGACTTACTAGCAGGGTGTGCTAACATGACTTACTATCAGGGTGTGCTAACATGACTACCCAGCGGGGTGTGCTAACATGACTACCTAGCGGGGTGTGCTAACATGACTAACTAGCGGGGTGTGCTAACATGACTAACTAGCAGGGTGTGCTAACATGACTAACTAGCAGGGTGTGCTAACATGACTACCTAGCGGGGTGTGCTAACATGACTTACTAGCAGGGTGTGCTAACATGACTAACTAGCAGGGTGTGCTAACATGACTAACTAGCAGGGTGTGCTAACATGACTTACTAGCAGGGTGTGCTAACATGACTACCTAGCAGGGTGTGCTAACATGACTACCTAGCAGGGTGTGCTAACATGACTTACTAGCAGGGTGTGCTAACATGACTTACTATCAGGGTGTGCTAACATGACTAACTAGCAGGGTGTGCTAACATGACTAACTAGCAGGGTGTGCTAACATGACTACCTAGCGGGGTGTGCTAACATGACTAACTAGCAGGGTGTGCTAACATGACTAACTAGCAGGGTGTGCTAACATGACTAACTAGCATGGTGTGCTAACATGACTAACTAGCAGGGTGTGCTAACATGACTACCTAGCGGGGTGTGCTAACATGACTTACTAGCAATGAGTACTAGCAGATAGTAGCTCTGTGGGCCGCATGTTTTTTTTTTATTTTATGAAAAGTTTTATTGTTGCATCACCTTTAAAACAGCTCATATGTTTTTGCACATCATTTTATATACATAAATACGCCATAAAATCATAAACACAGTATTGGAATATTACATTTCAATTTGTTAAAAACAATATAAACAACCATGAATAAAAGTACTTTTTCCTACATGTACATTTACCTACATAACTCTACCTAAAATGTCCCAGGACATAGACATATCTGATATTGGCAGAAAGCTTAAATTCTTGTTAATCTAACTGTACTGTACAATTTACAGTAGCTATTACCGTGAAAGAATACATTGCTATTGTTTGAAGAGAGTGCACAATTTTGAACATTAAAAGTTATTAATAAAAAAATTAGGCACATTTGGCCAGTCTTGATACAAAATTTGGAACAGACATGCAATAGTTCATTGGATCAGTCTAAAAATATATATGCACATATACTGCTACCATCTAGTGGCCAAAATCTAAATTGCACCTGGGCTGGAATAATACATTATGGCCTTTCTCTTGTGTAACGGATGTGAAACGGCTAGCTTAGTCAGCGTTGCGCGCTAAGTAGCGTTTCAATCGGTGACGTCACTTGCTCTGAGACCTTGAAGTAGTAGTTCCCCTTTGCTCTGCAAGGGCCGTGGCTTTTGTGGAGCGATGGGTAACGATGCTTCGAGGGGTGACTGTTGTTGATGTGTGCAGAGAGTTCGCGCCCGGGTATGGGCGAGGGGACGGTCTAAAGTTATACTGTTACACTTG
Source organism: Oncorhynchus mykiss (assembly GCF_013265735.2). Taxonomy (NCBI): domain Eukaryota; kingdom Metazoa; phylum Chordata; class Actinopteri; order Salmoniformes; family Salmonidae; genus Oncorhynchus; species Oncorhynchus mykiss. The sequence continues at coordinate 39,278,958 of NC_048578.1, forward strand.
CATTTAACAAAAAATACAAAATAAGTAAATTAAATAAATAAATAATTAATTTTTTTCTCTTTGTATTATATTTTACCATATTTATTGTGTTATATTACCCTACATTCCTTTCACGCTTCCACACAACTCAAAGTGTCTCCTTTCAAATGGAATATACATATCCTCGCTTCAGGGCCTGAGCTACAGGCAGTTAGATTTGGGAATGTCATTTTAGGCGAAAATTGGGGGGGCGGATCCAAAAGAGGTTTTCAAAGCTGTACCTAAGTTGAGTTGTTCCGCGTCAAAGTTGTGTCTGTGCCAGACCTAATATGTCTTTTTGGATTTGTATGTATTTGTGATCAATAATTCCTATCCCCAGCAGGATGTGAATCGTTTATTTGGGATATAATGTAGCTAGCTATAAAGCGTACTTGGTTTCGGCCTCGCCTACAGTTTGTGATTGGTGTTTTTAACACTGGGGCAGAAGAGAGGTGGCTTCATCAAAAACCACGCTGTCCAAGGCGCACCGTGACAATAACACGCGTGAAGGTGCCAATTACAATGTATCGTAATTAATCATTCTAAACGAAGCATTCATTAGAATAAAATAAATCATATACCAGCTTCTATTTCTTTAGGCTGATGGATGGACTATGCAATAACGGTAGATAGCTAATAGGCTATCCACTAACATAATACAGCCTGATAAAGTTAGGTTATATAGTTATATAACCTCAGTCCGCGCATCTCTCGTCTTCTGAGTTGAGACTAAAGCAGGTTTGTTAAGGTGTTTAGCTAGTTAAGCATTCTCCGTTAGCTAAAAGGAAAACAGAGAGGCTAGGCAGGTTAGCTATCATGCTAATCATGTTCCTATTGTGCATTTAACTATTGATAGCTAGCGGATTTGAGAAATATTGATTTGAAAAGCTTGCTTCTTTTGTGCAACACGGACACTGCGAAAACAAAAGAAATGTGGTTGACAGTGGACGTCTTTCGTGGCTTATTTCTTGGCTCCTGTGTCCATTGCAAGCGATGCCTTTGTGCTTTTTGAGGCTAAATGCGTTAACATCATGATATCTCAGCCATGCAACTGGAAATGAAAATACAAGTGTAACGTCTCATTAAAACGTGAAACAAATATGTTATTGCTATTTATTTAGCTAACTCCTCGTCCTTTGTTGTTGCTTTGTTTGTCCCCGAGCACATGGCTTTCCTTGTTTATGTTAGCTACAGCGCCCCCTATTTACGAATGTAGGACTTTTAAACAGTCCGGAGATTCTTTGGCTGCGTTTATACAGGCCACACAATGTGTTTTAATTTTTGTTTTACTTATAGATTTTTGGACCAATCAGATCATCTCTGAAAACATTTGTTGTGAATAAATCTGACGTGATTGGTCAAAGGACCAATTAGTGGAAAACATCAGATTTGGGCTACCTGTGTAAATACCTTGCACATATAGCTCCATACAGTCAGTAGCTAGCTATACATTTGTCATTTAGCAGATGCTCTTAGTGACTTAGTGTAGTATTTCCAGTTTTTTGGTCTAAAAGAAAATGTTTTACATCTTAAAGGTGCAGTCAAAGTTCTGTTTACCTGTGACATCACCACGTGTTAAATTGGTCAATAGACCAATTAACAAAGAGTTCCAAAACCTCTCTGCCAATAACAGCTAGTTTTCAGTTTTCCCCTCCCAGACAGTCCTAGCTAAATTCTTGCTTGAGAAATGGGTATTTTTGCCAGCTTTTATTGGATATCTCTTACACTAAGGTACTTAATTGTTACCCAGAAATGATTTGATGTATAGACACACATTTCAAATCAACCTCTGTTTTGCGTATCCAGACTAGTGAGTGTGGTTGGGGAAGCTAATGGTGTTTTATTTTCAGGGTAAAGACAGAGGTTAGAGGGCACGTGCCTCCAGCACCCCTGCTCTCCTCTTCCAGAGTGTGATTCGTCGGTCCCCACGACGTCACCAATGCGACCATGGGAAATAGCAGTGACTAGGCGGCCACCGACAGCCCCCTTGAACCAGAGGAGGTTCCTAGGAGAGCCCTGCAACACCCCAGTGCACCTCAGGAGAAGGTGAATAGTACTTACTCCTTTAGTACTTTTATGTGTTCCAAATGGCAACCCTAGTCCCTATACAGTACACTACCCATAAAGCTCTGGTCAAAAGTAGTGCACTATTTAGGGAATAGGGAGACATTTGGAAAGCACTATGTGTTCCAAATGGCAACCCTATTCCCTATACAGTACACTACCCATAAAGCTCTGGTCAAAAGTAGTGCACTATTTAGGGAATAGGGAGACATTTTGAAAGCACTATGTGTTCCAAATGGCAACCCTATTCCCTATACAGTACACTACCCATAAAGCTCTGGTCAAAAGTAGTGCACTATTTAGGGAATAGGGAGTCATTTGGAAAGCACCCACCCTCTTTTAAAAAAAACTTATACATTTTTTTTAAATCAACTGTCATCATGGGATAATGGGCCATCCGCCCTGAAGTTTCCTGTATAGTGTGTTCTGGTCTACTACATAGGGTTTAGGAATCAATTGTGCTCTACTCAAGGACCAACTGCCCAGACAGCACTTTTTTGACTGTATTTAATAAACTACTGTCACAGTTTACATGAACTGAAGAAAAGCAGAATTAACATTTGTTAAAAATATATATTTAAAAAATGCATATAAAATTGTATAAAGGGTTGTATCGAAAAATAATGTAAATTGTCTAAGTATATCCCAAACAGATCGAGTTAAATGTCTAAGTATATCCCAAACAGATCGAGTTAAATGTCTAAGTATATCCCAAACAGATCGTGTTAATTGTCTAAGTATATCCCAAACAGATCGAGTTAAATGTCTAAGTATATCCCAAACAGATCGAGTTAATTGTCTAAGTATATCCCAAACAGATCGTGTTAAATGTCTAAGTATATCCCAAACAGATCGAGTTAAATGTCTAAGTATATCCCAAACAGATCGTGTTAATTGTCTAAGTATATCCCAAACAGATCGAGTTAAATGTCTAAGTATATCCCAAACAGATCGAGTTAAATGTCTAAGTATATCCCAAACAGATCGAGTTAAATGTCTAAGTATATCCCAAACAGATCGTGTTAAATGTCTAAGTATATCCCAAACAGATCGAGTTAAATGTCTAAGTATATCCCAAACAGATCGTGTTAATTGTCTAAGTATATCCCAAACAGATCGTGTTAAATGTCTAAGTATATCCCAAACAGATCGTGTTGATTGTCTAAGTATATCCCAAACAGATCGAGTTAATTGTCTAAGTATATCCCAAACAGATCGTGTTAAATGTCTAAGTATATCCCAAACAGATCGTGTTAATTGTCTAAGTATATCCCAAACAGATCGTGTTAAATGTCTAAGTATATCCCAAACAGATCGTGTTAATTGTCTAAGTACAGTGCCTTGCGAAAGTATTCGGCCCCCTTGAACTGTGCGACCTTTTGCCACATTTCAGGCTTCAAACATAAAGATATAAAACTGTATTTTTTTGTGAAGAATCAACAACAAGTGGGACACAATCATGAAGTGGAACGACATTTATTGGATATTTCAAACTTTTTTAACAAATCAAAAACTGAAAAATTGGGCGTGCAAAATTATTCAGCCCCCTTAAGTTAATACTTTGTAGCGCCACCTTTTGCTGCGATTACAGCTGTAAGTCGCTTGGGGTATGTCTCTATCAGTTTTGCACATCGAGAGACTGACATTTTTTCCCATTCCTCCTTGCAAAACAGCTCGAGCTCAGTGAGGTTGGATGGAGAGCATTTGTGAACAGCAGTTTTCAGTTCTTTCCACAGATTCTCGATTGGATTCAGGTCTGGACTTTGACTTGGCCATTCTAACACCTGGATATGTTTATTTTTGAACCATTCCATTGTAGATTTTGCTTTATGTTTTGGATCATTGTCTTGTTGGAAGACAAATCTCCGTCCCAGTCTCAGGTCTTTTGCAGACTCCATCAGGTTTTCTTCCAGAATGGTCCTGTATTTGGCTCCATCCATCTTCCCATCAATTTGAACCATCTTCCCTGTCCCTGCTGAAGAAAAGCAGGCCCAAACCATGATGCTGCCACCACCATGTTTGACAGTGGGGATGGTGTGTTCAGCTGTGTTGCTTTTACGCCAAACATAACGTTTTGCATTGTTGCCAAAAAGTTAATTTTGGTTTCATCTGACCAGAGCACCTTCTTCCACATGTTTGGTGTGTCTCCCAGGTGGCTTGTGGCAAACTTTAAACTACACTTTTTATGGATATCTTTAAGAAATGGCTTTCTTCTTGCCTCTCTTCCATAAAGGCCAGATTTGTGCAATATATGACTGATTGTTGTCCTATGGACAGAGTCTCCCACCTCAGCTGTAGATTTCTGCAGTTCATCCAGAGTGATCATGGGCCTCTTGGCTGCATCTCTGATCAGTCTTCTCCTTGTATGAGCTGAAAGTTTAGAGGGACGGCCAGGTCTTGGTAGATTTGCAGTGGTCTGATACTCCTTCTATTTCAATATTATCGCTTGCACAGTGCTCCTTGGGATGTTTAAAGTTTGGGAAATCTTTTTGTATCCAAATCCGGCTTTAAACTTCTTCACAACAGTATCTCGGACCTGCCTGGTGTTTTCCTTGTTCTTCATGATGCTCTCTGCGCTTTTAACGGACCTCTGAGACTATCACAGTGCAGGTGCATTTATACGGAGACTTGATTACACACAGGTGGATTGTATTTATCATCATTAGTCATTTAGGTCAACATTGGATCATTCAGAGATCCTCACTGAACTTCTGGAGAGAGTTTGCTGCACTGAAAGTAAAGGGGCTGAATAATTTTGCACGCCCAATTTTTCAGTTTTTGATTTGTTAAAAAAGTTTGAAATATCTAATAAATGTCGTTCCACTTCATGATTGTGTCCCACTTTATGTTGATTCTTCACAAAAAATACAGTTTTATATCTTTATGTTTGAAGCCTGAAATGTGGCAAAAGGTCGCAAAGTTCAAGGGGGCCGAATACTTTCGCAAGGCACTGTATTTCCAAAACAGATCGTGTTAAATGTCTAAGTATATCCCAAACAGATCGAGTTAAATGTCTAAGTATATCCCAAACAGATCGTGTTAAATGTCTAAGTATATCCCAAACAGATCGTGTTAATTGTCTAAGTATATCCCAAACAGATCGAGTTAATTGTCTAAGTATATCCCAAACAGATCGAGTTAATTGTCTAAGTATATCCCAAACAGATCGTGTTGATTGTCTAAGTATATCCCAAACAGATCGAGTTAATTGTCTAAGTATATCCCAAACAGATCGTGTTAAATGTCTAAGTATATCCCAAACAGATCGAGTTAAATGTCTAAGTATATCCCAAACAGATCGTGTTAAATGTCTAAGTATATCCCAAACAGATCGAGTTAAATGTCTAAGTATATCCCAAACAGATCGAGTTAAATGTCTAAGTATATCCCAAACAGATCGAGTTAATTGTCTAAGTATATCCCAAACAGATCGTGTTGATTGTCTAAGTATATCCCAAACAGATCGTGTTAAATGTCTAAGTATATCCCAAACAGATCGAGTTAAATGTCTAAGTATATCCCAAACAGATCGTGTTAATTGTCTATGCATGGTATCCTTGATGTTTCATGGTATGCTTACTTGATGTTCCAGACCACAAAAATACAAAAATGCTACCACCATGTCTTTTGGATTCTAGCTGTTGTTTAGGGACCCCCCTCTAAACTTCTCTAACTTGTGCTATTCATAAACATGTTTTAATGTCAAATAAATAACATTACAGACAATCTTAAGTATATCCTAAACAGATAATTGTATACACTTTTTATTTATTTTTAAATGCATGGTATGCCTGATGTTTTATGGGGTGCTACCTTGATGTTCCTGCAGCCCGCCAGTGAGACGACAGTGGGGGAGTCGAGACCGACCGGTCGTACTGCACGACTCCTCGCTCCAGGATGAGAACTTCCACCACCCTCTCTTCTCCCAGCAACATCAGCAGGTTCTTTTAGATGAGGCCAGACAGTACAGCCACGCCAGTGCCCCGCCACGCATGCTCCACCCTGCCGCACACCCACCTCGGCATCAACAGACCCCCATCATGGTGGAGCTACACGACCAGGTGCGTAGGTACACACGTAGGTACACGCTGTAGTAGTAGGGACCCTTTTGGGTCCCTGGTCAAAAGTACTGCACTTAATTATTATTTTAACCTTTATCTAACTAGGTAAGTCAGTTAAGAACAAATTCTTATTTTCAAAGACGGCCTAGGAACAGTGGGTTAACTGCCTGTTCAGGGGCAGAACAACAGATTTGTACCTTGTCAGCTCGGGGGTTTGAACTTGCAACCTTCCGGTTACTAGTCCAACGCTCTAACCACTAGGCTACCCTGCCGCACCTACACTCTAACCACTAGGCTACCCTACCCCCTCTACACTCTAACCACTAGGCTACCTGCCTCCTCTACACTCTAACCACTAGGCTACCTGCCGCCTCTACACTCTAACCACTAGACTACCTGCCTCCTCTACACTCTAACCACTAGGCTACCTGCCTCCTCTACACTCTAACCACTAGACTACCTGCCTCCTCTACACTCTAACCACTAGACTACCCTGCCGGTACCATTTGGAACACAATCAAAATGAAAAGACTAGAGAAGAGTGTACAACTTTCCTTTCATTACTTTCAGAGTGTATGTTGAACAAGGCAGTTAACCCACTTGTTCCCCGGTAGGACGTCATCGTAAATAACAATTTGTTCTTTAACTGACTTGCCTAGTTAAATAAAGGT